>NC_060182.1:84850944-84875944 GCF_021184085.1 Oncorhynchus gorbuscha
CAATAGAGACAGAGGCGGTTGGTGATTCTCCGTTCCCTCTCCTTAGTCGAGATGCGAATACCCCCCAGCTGCATGGGCTCAACACCTGAGTCAGTGGGGAAAGATGGTAGTGTAGGGGAGAGGGGGGACACAGTTAACGCGAGCTCTCTTCTATGAGCTCGGTGACGAAGATCTACCCGTCGTTCAATGCGAATAGCGAGTTCAATCAAAGAATCCACGCTGGATGGAACCTCCCGAGAGAGAATCTCATCCTTAACCTTAGCGTGGAGTCCCTCCAGAAAACGAGCGAGCAACGCCTGCTCGTTCCAGTTACTGGAGGCAGCAAGAGTGCGAAACTCTATAGAGTAATCCGTTATGGATCGATTACCTTGACATAGGGAAGACAGGGACCAGGAAGCTTCTTTCCCAAAAACTGAACGATCAAAAACCCTTATCATCTCCTCTTTAAAGTTCAGATAATTGTTAGTACACTCAGCGCTTGCCTCCCAGATAGCTGTGCCCCACTGCCGAGCCCGACCAGTAAGGAGTGATATGACGTAGGCAATCCGAGCTCTCTCTCTTGAGTATGTGTTGGGTTGGAGAGAGAACACTACATCACACTGGGTGAGAAAGGAGCGGCACTCAGTGGGCTGCCCAGAATAACATGGTGGGTTATTAACCCTAGGTTCCGGAGGCTCGGAAGACCCGGAAGTAGCTGGTGGCACGAGACGAAGACTCTGATACTGTCCTGAGAGGTCGGAGACCTGAGCGGCCAGGGTCTCAACGGCATGCCGAGCAGCAGACAATTCCTGCTCGTGTCTGCCGAGCATCGCTCCCTGGAACTCGAGAGTAGAGTAGAGAGAATCCATAGTCGCTGGGTCCATTCTTGGTCGGATCCTTCTGTTATGCAGGTGAATGAGAACCCAAAAGCAACTTGGCGAAAACAGAGTCTTTAATCCAGTAAAGTAAATCTACAATCATAAAGCATAATTCCACTCGTAATGACGAGAACAGACTGGAGACTCGATCATGAACTGCAGGTTGCCTCGGGAAGGCACTTGAACGTAGCAGACTCAGACACCTGCTCACCACGCAGCATCTGAGGGAAACACGACACGACAGGGCGATACACAGACACAGCACGGTGAACAATAGACAAGGATCCGACAGGGCAGGAACGTAAAACAAGGGGAGAAATAGGGACTCTAATCAGGGAAAAAGATAGGGAACAGGTGTGGGAAGACTAAATGATTGATTAGGGGAATAGGAACAGCTGGGAGCAGGAACGGAACGATAGAGAGAAGAGAGAGAGGAAGGGAGAGAGAAAAAGGGGAACGAACCTAAAAAGACCAGCAGGGGGAAAACGAACAGAAGGAAAAGCAAAATGACAAGACAATCTAAGACAAAACATGACACTCTCTCTCTCTCCCTCTCACTCCATCTCTCTCTTTCCCTCCCTCTCTTTCACTCCCTCTCCCTTTTCCTTTCTCTCTTTCCCTCTCGCTGTCCCTCTCTCTCTCTTGCCCTCTCTCTCTTTCCCTCTCTCTCTCTTGCACTATATAATGAATGGGGTTCCATTTGAGGCACATCCTATAGGCTAAAGACAGGCATCTGACCCTGTGCCAAAGAGATGAATCCACCTGTCAAATCTACCTCATGTCGTAACCAAATCAATTCATCCCACATATCAAAGTGCCAAGATCAATACCGTGGTGGGGAAAAAAGAGATGTGACGAGCACTTTGTCACACGCCACACGCTAACTGATACTGTCTAATTCCCCTTCTACAAAGGATATTGGGGATAGGATATAGGGGATAGGATAATGGCGGTTGGAGTGGCGGTTGGTAGAATTAAAATAAAGTTGATGCCATTCGCACATAAAATGTGTCTCCTGCCTGCCCGCCTAGCTGTCTGCCCTGATGTCATAACTCTGATATGAATTCATACAAAGGAAAGAGAGTGAGAGAATGCAGAGTGGAGTGGAGTGGAGTGCAGGGAGAGAGGAGAGGGAGGAGAGAAAGAGGGCAATTGAAAGGAGGGGAGAAGGAGTGAAGTGCAGAGATAGAGGAGAAGGAGGAGAGAGAGCAAGAGAGAGAGGGAGAGAGGGGAGAAGGAGTGGAGTGCAGAGATATAGGAGAAGGAGGAGAGAGAGCAAGAGAGAGAGGGAGAGAGGGGAGAAGGAGTGGAGTGCAGAGATAGAGGAGAAGGAGGAGAGAGAGCAAGAGAGAGAGGGGAGAAGGAGTGGAGTGCAGAGGAGGAGAGAGAGCAAGAGAGAGGGAGAGAGGGGAGAAGGAGTGGAGTGCAGAGATAGAGGAGAAGGAGGAGAGAGAGGGAGAGAGGGGAGAAGGAGTGGAGTGCAGAGATAGAGGAGAATGAGGAGAGAGAGGAAGAGAGAGAGGGAGATAGGGGAGAAGGATTGGATTGCAGAGATAGAGGAGAAGGAGGAGAGAGTGCAAGAGAGAGAGGGAAGGCTTGTCTACGGCCTTGACAGCTGTCAGTAACATGTCTGCCATGTCAGCCAATGCCAGAGATGACAGGTCCTTAAAAGATACATCAGCAGCACAGAGACCCTGTAGCCCCATGCAGAGAGGAAACAGCACAGAGTCCCTGTAGCCCCATGCAGAGAGGAAACAGCACAGAGACCCTGTAGCCCCATGCAGAGAGGAAACAGCACAGAGTCCCTGTAGCCCCATGCAGAGAGGAAACAGCACAGAGACCCTGTAGCCCCATGCAGAGAGGAAACAGCACAGAGACCCTGTAGCCCCATGCAGAGAGGAAACAGCACAGAGACCCTGTAGCCCCATGCAGAGAGGAAACAGCACAGAGTCCCTGTAGCTCCATGCAGAGAGGAAACAGCACAGAGACCCTGTAGCCCCATGCAGAGAGGAAACAGCACAGAGTCCCTGTAGCTCCATGCAGAGGCAGCAGCACAGAGTCCCTGTAGCTCCATGCAGAGAGGCAGTAGCACAGAGTCCCTGTAGCTCCATGCAGAGAGGCAGCAGCACAGAGTCCCTGTAGCCCCATGCAGAGAGGAAACAGCACAGAGTCCCTGTAGCCCCATGCAGAGAGGAAACAGCACAGAGACCCTGTAGCCCCATGCAGAGAGGAAACAGCACAGAGTCCCTGTAGCCCCATGCAGAGAGGAAACAGCACAGAGACCCTGTAGCCCCATGCAGAGAGGAAACAGCACAGAGTCCCTGTAGCTCCATGCAGAGAGGCAGCAGCACAGAGTCCCTGTAGCTCCATGCAGAGAGGCAGTAGCACAGAGTCCCTGTAGCCCCATGCAGAGAGGCAGCAGCACAGAGTCCCTGTAGCTCCATGCAGAGAGGCAGCAGCACAGAGTCCCTGTAGCTCCATGCAGAGAGGCAGCAGCACAGAGTCCCTGTAGCTCCATGCAGAGAGGCAGTAGCACAGAGTCCCTGTAGCCCCATGCAGAGAGGCAGCAGCACAGAGTCCCTGTAGCTCCATGCAGAGAGGCAGCAGCACAGAGTCCCTGTAGCTCCATGCAGAGAGGAAACAGCACAGAGTCCCTGTAGCCCCATGCAGAGAGGAAACAGCACAGAGTCCCTGTAGCCCCATGCAGAGAGGAAACAGCACAGAGTCCCTGTAGCCCCATGCAGAGAGTGAACAGCACAGAGTCCCTGTAGCTCCATGAAGAGAGGCAGCAGCACAGAGTCCCTGTAGCTCCATGCAGAGAGGAAACAGCACAGAGTCCCTGTAGCACCATGCAGAGAGGAAACAGCACAGAGTCCCTGTAGCCACACGCAGAGAGGCAGCAGCACACTGCTCATAGAGATATGTGTGGCACTCTTATCAGGAAGCAGAACCTACGCTGGGACAAGGATCAGTTCTGTGATTTTTTTTTTGCTTATCTGTTCATGTTAGATACTGGAGGGATATCTTTTACCGAGACGTATGTTTCCATGCTTAATCTTGTACATAGTTGTGTTTCATCATGTCTCAGTCTTGTAACAACCATGTTAGACACCCTAGTGTTGTGCCAAGTACAGTATAGGTAGCATCTAGCTGAGAGAGAGAAGAGAGAGAGAGAGAGAGAGAGAGATTCACTTTGTATATATATTCACTTTGTATGTTGTCTACCTCACTTGCTTTGGCAATGTTAACACATGTTTCCCATGCCAATAAAGCCCTTGAATTGAATTGAAATTGAATTGAATTGAGAGAAGAGAGAGAGAGAGAGAGAGAGAGAGAGAGAGAGAGAGAGAGAGAGAGAGAGAGAGAGAGAGAGAGAGAGAGAGAGAGAGAGAGAGAGAGAGAGAGAGAGAGAGAGAGAGAGAGAGAGAGAGAGAGAGAGAGAGAGAGAGAGAGAGAGAGAGGGTTTAGTACTATGTCTCTTGACACAATGATGAAAATAATCATGGCCTCTAAACCTTATGTTGAACATAATAAACGTCTCTCTATCCACCGGATGTTTCCCTATCTCACTAAAAGTGGCAATAATAAAGCCTTTCTTGATAAAGCCAAACCTTGACCCAGAAAATATAAAAAACTATCAGCCTATATCGAATCTTTCATTCCTCTCAAACATTTTGGAAAAGGCTGTTGCGCAGCAACTCACTGCCTTCCTGAAGACAAACAATGTATACGAAATGCTTCAGTCTGGTTTTAGACCCCATCATAGCACTGAGACTGCACTTGTGAAGGTGGTAAATGACCTTTTAATGGCATCAGACCGAGGTTCTGCATCTGTCCTCGTGCTCCTAGACCTTAGTGCTGCTTTTGATACCATCGATCACCACATTCTTTTGGAGAGATTGGAAACCCAAATTGGTCTCCACGGACAAGTTCTGGCCTGGTTTAGATCTTATCTGTCGGAAAGATATCAGTTTGTCTCTGTGAATGGTTTGTCCTCTGACAAATCAACTGTAAATGTCGGTGTTCTTCAAGGTTCCGTTTTAGGACCACTATTGTTTTCACTATATATTTTACCTCTTGGGGATGTCATTCAAAAACATAATGTTAACTTTCACTGCTATGCGGATGACACACAGCTGTACATTTCAATGAAACATGGTGAAGCCCCAAAATTGCCCCCGCTAGAAGCCTGTGTTTCAGACATATGGAAGTGGATGGCTACAAACGTTCTACTTTTAAACTCGGACAAAACAGAGATGCTTGTTCTAGGTCCCAAGAAACAAAGATATCTTCTGTTGAATCTGACAATTAATCTTAATGGTTGGACAGTCGTCTCAAATAAAACTGTAAAGGACCTCAGCGTTACCCTGATCTCTCTTTTGACAAACATATCAAGACTATTTCAAGGACAGCTTTTTTCCATCTACGTAACATTGCAAAAATCAGAAACATTCTGTCCAAAAATGATGCAAAAAAATGAATCCATGCTTTTGTTACTTCTACTACTACTGCAATGATCTACTTTCCGGCTACCCAGATAAAGCATTAAATAAACTTTAGTTAGTGCTAAATACGCCTGCTAGAATCCTGACTAGAACCCAAAAATTTGATCATATTACTCCAGTGCTAGCCTCCCTACACTTGCTTCCTGTCAAGGCAAGGGCTGATTTCAAGGTTTTACTGCTAACCTACAAAGCATTGCATGGGCTTGCTCCTACCTATCTCTCTGATTTGGTCCTGCCGTACATACCTACACTAACGCTACGGTCACAAGACGCAGGCCTCCTAATTGTCCCTAGAATTCTTAAGCAAACAGCTGGAGGCAGGGCTTTCTCCTATAGAGCTCCATTTTTATGGAATTGTCTGCCTACCCATGTGAGAGACGCAAACTCGGTCTCAACCTTTAAGTGTTTACTGAAGACTCATCTCTTCAGTGGGTCATATGATTGAGTATAGTCTGGCCCAGGAGTGTGAAGGTGAACGGAAAGGCTCTGGAGCAACGAACCGCCCTTGCAGTCTCTGCCTGGCCAGTTCCCCTCTTTCCAATGGGATTCTCTGCCTCTAACCCTATTACAGGGGCTGAGTCACTTGCTTACTGGTGCTCTTTCATGCCGTCCCTAGGAGGGGTGCGTCACTTGAGTGGGTTGAGTCACTGATGTGATCTTCATGTCTGGGTTGGTGCCCCTCCTTGGGTTGTGCCGTGGCGGAGATCTTTATGGGCTATACACAACCTTGTCTCAAGATGGTAAGTTGGTGGTTGAAGATATCCCTCTAGTGGTGTGGGGGCTGTGCTTTGGAAAAGTGGGTGGGGTTATATCCTTCCTGTTTGGCCCTGTCCGGGGGTATCATCGGATGGGGCCACAGTGTCTCCTGACCCCTCCTGTTTCAGCCTCCAGTATTTATGCTGCAGTAGTTCATGTGTCGGGGGGCTAGGGTCAGTTTGTTATATGTGGAGTACTTCTCCTGTCCTGTCCAGTGTCCTGTGAATTTAAGTATGCTCTCTCTAATTCTTTCTTTCTCTCTTTCTTTCTCTCTCTCGGAGGACCTGAAACCTAGGACCATGCCTCAGGACTACCTGGCATGATGACTCCTTGCTGTCCCCAGTCCACCTGGCCGTGCTGCTGCTCCAGTTTCAACTGTTCTGCCTGTGATTTTTATTATTTGACCATGCTGGTCATTTATGAACATTTGTACATCTTGGCCATGTTCTGTTATAATCTCCACCCGGCACACCCAGAAGAGGACTGAACACCCCACATAGCCTGGTTCCTCTCTAGGTTTCTTCCTAGGTTTTGGCCTTTCTAGGGAGTTTTTCCTAGCCACCGTGCTTCTACACCTGCATTGCTTGCTGTTTGGGGTTTTAGGCTGGGTTTCTGTACAGCAGTTTGAGATATCAGCTGATGTACGAAGGGCTATATAAATACATTTGATTTGATTTTTGATTTGATTTTGATTTGAGAGAGAGAGAGAGAGAGAGAGAGAGAGAGAGAGAGAGAGAGAGAGAGAGAGAGAGAGAGAGAGAGAGAGAGAGAGAGAGCTGAAGGATCATTGTTGTTGTCTTGGGACGTGCAGAACAGAACAGAACAGAGCAGAACAGACCAGCGCAGAGCAGCACAGCGCAGAGCAGAGCAGAGGAGAACAGAGCAGAGCAGTGGTCTGGGCTGGCTCTGTACACTGGTTTGTTTTTGAAAGCATGACACTACACTGCACTGCTTTGTCCTTCTCCTACTCGACATCTGTTCATTTGTCTATAGACTCAAGCTTTGTAGACTTTGTCCCTGAAACTCAACTAGGCAGTAAATAGCATACCTCACTGTACTGTTTGGTTTCAAGATCAGGGGGGGTTTTCTGTGGGTTTTCTGTGGTACAGCAAATATATGATCTCTTTCTCTATCCCTCTCTCTCTAAAAGGTATTTCAGTTCATTTCATTCTCTATCCCTCTCTCTCATTTGCCCCTACTGCCCCCTATTGATGTTTGAACATAGTGCCGCTTGTACCCGGCTTCTAAGAAAACCAAACCGCGCAGATGAGAAATATATCATCCATCACTGAAAGCATGTCAAACCAATACAGATGGAACACTCCAGCGCATATAGGTACCTGTATACGCACACAGTATATCCAACACTGACGCAGACACACGCATCCTCATCTGTTTTCCTACCACTTCGGCTTTAATGAGGAAATGTGTTAGTAATTGTGTATAATCTCCTCAACCCCTGGCTCTCTCTCGCCAGTGGCTAACATTATGTGGAATCATTGACTTGAGGTGCATGGACAGCCAGTGTAGTCTCTTGTCAGCCACATTAATTAATGAGAAAGAAGTCTCTGTGGGAACGTTCATAGTACAAAATGAATCATTTGGCGAGAGCTGTGTGGACGCATCATGCTTTAGAAGAATGTACGTGTTTAATTATGCAACACTGGTGTTAATTGTTGTCAACACAACACTGGTGTTAATTGTTGTTTCTCACAGTTATTCTGTACACCTTCTGTTCAAAATACAGTGAAGGTATTGCCGAGGTCAGACAGGGGAGAAACAAAATGAACAACTGACAACACGTACACAATAATGGTCAAAACAACAACTTTAATGAGTCACCACATTCAACAAGTAGACCGATAAATATAATGGTATAATTCAGCTGGGTCAGTTTGTTTATCAAGATCCAAATCTAAGTTCAACAAGACCTGAGCCCTAGAACCATGCCCCAGGACTACCTGAGTCCTGATTCTGTTTGTCAATATGTATATTATCTCCATTTGCTCCAGTTTCACTCTGCCTAAACAGCTTTTTATGAACATTTGAAATCTTGTTTGAGCTCAACACCATAATTAAGTTTACCTGACATGATGGCTCGAGTCCAGTGGCTGCTCCAGTTTCAACTGATTACCCATGCTGGTCATTTATGAACATTTGAACATCTTGCATTTTCTGTTATAATCTCTACCCGAGGAGGTCAGCCCGACCTTCCTAGGTTTTGGCAGGGAGTTTTTCAACCTCTCCCTCAGCACGAGATCAGTAAGACAATAAATAAATTTGATTTGATTTGATTTGTGATCCTGGACAACAGGAAACAGAGGGCTGAGCCCGCCCCCATTCACATCAACGAGGCTGTAGTGGAGTGGGTCGAGAGCTTCAAGTTCCCCTGTGTCCACATCTCTAAGGATCTATCATGGTCCAATCACACCAACACAGTCGTTAAGAGGGCATGACGTCTATTTCCCCTCAGGAGGGTGAAAAGTTATACAGCTGTACCATCGAGAACATCTTGACTGGCTGTATCACCACTTGGTATAGCAACTGCTTGGCATCCAACCACAAGGCGCTACAGAGGGTAGTGTGCATGGCCCAGTACATCTCTGGGACCGAGATCCCAGCCATCCAGGACCTCTATACCAGGCGGTGTCAGAAGAAGGCAAAAAACAAAGACTAGACACCCAAGCCAGAGACTGTTCTCTCTGCTATCACATGGCAAGCGGTACCAATGCAGGAACGCTGGAATCAACAGGATCCTGAACAGCTTTTACCCCCAAGCCATAAGTCTTCAAAAAAACACTGCAGAATAGCAGCTACCTGGTCTACCTGTATTGAGCCTTTTTTGCACTAATTCTCAGGCACTGACTCTATGCACACTCTACCCACACAACTACCACATAGTTTAATTTCTATCCTGTGCCTAGTCACTTTACCCCTACATATATGTACAGCACATAGCTACCTAGATGACCTTGTACCCCTGCACAGTACTGTTAATCCCTGTACAGAGCATTTGGAACGTTTTCAGACCCCTTGACCTTTTGCCACATTTTGTTACGTTACAGCCTTATTCTTATTTATTCGCGACAAGCTTGGCACAGTTCCTTGCAGATCCTCTCAAGCTCTGTCAGGTTGGATGGGGAGCGTCGCTTCATAGCTATTTTCGGGTCTCTCCAGAGATGTTTGATCAGGTTCACGTCCGGGCTCTGGCTGGGCTACTCAAGGACATTCAGAAACTTGTCACGAATCGTCTGCGATGTTTTGGCTGTGTACTTACAGTTCAATTTACAGTTGAAGTCAGAAGTTTACATACATGTTCGCCAAATACATTTAAACTCAGTTTTTCACAATTCCTGGCATTTAATCCTAGTAAAAATTCCCTGTCTTAGGTCAGTTAGGATCAATACTTTATTTTAAGAATGTGAAATGTCAGAATAATAGTAGAGAGAATTATTTATTTCAGCTTTTATTTCTTTCATCACATTAGAAGTTTGCATATACTCAATTGGGATTTGGTAGCATTGCCTTTAAATTGTTTAACTTGAGTCTAATGTTTTGGGTAGCCTTCCACAAGCTTCCCACCCATAAGTTGGGTGAATTTTGGCCCATTCCTCTTGACAAAGCTGGTGTAGCTGAGTCAGGTTTGTAGGCCACCTTGCTCGCACACACTTTTTCAAAAAATGTGTTCTTCCCACAAATGTTCTATAGGACTGAGGTCAGGCCTTTGTGATGGCCACTCCAATACCTTAACTTTGTTTTCCTTAAGCCATTTTGCCACAACTTTGGAAGTAGGCTTTGGGTCATTGTCCATTTGGAAGAACCATTTGCGACCAAGCTTTAACTTCCTCACTGAGGTCTTCCTCAAAATGCCATCTATTTTGTGAAGTGCACCAGTCCATCCTGCAGCAAAGCTCCCCACAACGTGATGCTTGCAACAGGATGATCCCCACAGCACGTGCGCCACGGTTGGGATGGTGTTCTTCAGCTTGCAAGCCTCCCCCTTTTTCCTCCAAACATAACAATGGTTATTATGGCCAAACAGTTATATTTTTGTTTCCTCAGACCAGAGGAGATTTCTCCAAAAAAGTATGATCTTTGTCCCCATGTGCAGTCAGAAACCGTAGTCTGGCTTTTTTATGGTGGTTTTGGAGCAGTGGCTTCTTCCTTGCTCAGCGGCCTTTCAGGTTATGTCGATATAGGACTCTTTTTACTGTGGATATAGATACTTTTGTACCCTTTTCCTCCAGCATCTTCACTAGGTCCTTTGCTGTTCTTCTGGGATTAATTTGCACCTTTTGCACTAAAGTATGTTCATCTCTAGGAGACAGAAAGCGTCTCCTTCCTGAGCGGTGTGACGGCTGCGTGGTCCCATGGCGTTTATACTTGTGTACTATTGTTTGTACAGATTAACGTGGTACCTTCAGGCGTTTTGGAAATTGTTCCCAAGGATGAAACAGAATTGTTGTCTAAGGTCTTGACTGATATTTTGGGATTTTCCCATGATGTCAAGAAAATAGGCACTGAGTTTGAAGTTGGCCTTGAAACACATCCACGGGTACACCTCCTATTGACTCAAATTATGTCAATTAGCCTATCAGAAGCTTCTAAAGCCATGACATCATTGTCTGTAATTTTCCAAGCTGTTTAAAGGCACAGTCAACTTAGTGTATGTAAACTTCTGACTCACTGGATTTGTGATACAATGAATTAATCTGTCTGTAAACAAATGTTGGGAAAATTACTTGTGTCATGCACAAAGTAGATGTCCTAACCAACTTACCAAAACTAATATCTTGTTAACAAGAAATGTGTAGAATAGTTGAAAATCAAGTTTTAATGACTCCAACCTAAGTGTTTGTAAACTTCAGACTTCAACTGTAGATATTTAAATTTAAATTTGCAAACATTTCTAAAAAACAGTTTTTGCTTTGTCAGTATGGGGTATTGTGTGTAGATTGACGAGGAAAACAAATATGTTAATCAATTTTGAATGAGACTGTAACATAATAAAATGTGTAAAAAGTCAAGGGGTCTGAATACTTTCCGAATACACTGTATATAACCATGTTATTTTCTAAACTTTTTTTCTCTACTCTGAATAGCTACTCCAAATAGCTCACATGGGTACTTGGGCACCAATGTTCTACTGCACTGTCAGTTGCCTAACCTTACCCCATCTGTTGCTCTGCACATTTTTGTCAGCCTCCTTTGTCCTTTTTCATCAAAGACCTGTTTTCAACCACTGGCCTGCCTTTGGCTGGGTGTCATTTGGCTGGTGGACCATTCTTGATACAGGAAACTGTTGAGTATGAAAAAGCCAGCAGTGTTGCAGTTCTTGACACTTTCAAACCGGTGCGCCTGGCACCTGCTACATACCCTGTTCTTTTGTCTTTCCCTTTCTCCCTCTGGCGGAATAATTGTCTAAATACTCTTAGCCTGGCAGTAGAGTTAGAGTCGTGTTTAAAACCTGGATATTTAGCTAATTAACAGCTTACATAGCGCAAGGGACCATTCCTTCCCCTTAACGGCGACATGGCAAGAAATCTACACAAATACTTTTTTTTCTCCTTGAGTATGGCCATGGTGTGACCTCAGCAGCAATCTGTGGTGTGCTGAGTCCTTGGGCTAAAGAGAGCTAGCCTAGCACTGTGGGAAATAAAAGGGCGGTAGCCTTTTCCTGCAGTCAAATGGACAAATCGCCCTCTAGTGGCCTCATGGGTGGAACGTTATTCATATTTTTCAGATTTTCACTATTAATAAACATTATGTACATTTTTTTAACTCCCGAAAATCTGGTGTTTCTATGTCAAACGGTGTTGTTATATTTCAGACTTCTGTGATGTATATAAAGTGAAACTCTATATCTGACATAGTACAGGTGTCTTCATTTTTAAGACCATGACAATGTGTGTGGGGTGTAATACTTTTGTTTCAAAGTAGATTTGTTTAAAACTACCAAGAAAAACCCTGTGTGACCCTGATTTATCCCACTGCAGTAAAAGGTTATTAAATATCAACTGGTTGTGGTCCAGCTAGCTGAATGAAATCGCATTACAAAAGAAAAATTTAATTCCTCTGCCTCAGATGAGGCCCGATGGCCACTTTAATAGGAAGAGCAGAGAAGCAATTATTAGAGTGGTTCTGTCAGCCTTATAGGCACCGGAGAGGAGAGGAGAGGAGAGGAGAGGAGAGGAGAGGAGAGGAGAGGAGAGGAGAGGAGAGGAGAGGAGAGGAGAGGAGAGGAGAGGAGGGAGAGGAGAGGAGAGGAGAGGAGAGGAGAGGAGAGGAGAGGAGAGGAGAGGAGAGGAGAGGAGAGGAGAGGAGAGGACCAAGCTCATTCATGGTACCAATTCCTCTTCAGACACGTCCTCTGTTTTAGAATGTGTGGCATTCAAAAAATGAAGTGTTCAGAAATTCCTTTTTCATCAGTGTGTATTAATTAGTGGCATTAGAAGCCTAGAGAAATAGAGAAAAAGAGAAGAATGAAAGGATACTCAAGATGAAGTGACCTCATCAGTGTGTGAAGGCCGAAGTGGTGGTCCTTAGTTACAGTTACGATGACGCAACTTGATTACAGTATCAAACTTAGGCTATGTATTTCACATGTGCTTTATTCTTGTCGCAATGTAATTTTTGTGCTGAGGTGTTTATATTAAGATTTATACAAAAATGATGCACACATTCTTTTTGAAAGCATAATTCAGTCTAAGTGAGCAGTGTATGTATCAACTTACCTACAGTGATTCAAAAAAGCCTCATAACCTGTCAAGGAAGAAAAGGACCAGTAATCCAGTAATACGATCACAATACGGTGTCGTTCTTATTCTAAAACTACGTATCCAATTGATGGTATTGCCAGAAATGTAACATGAATTTAAATGTATGTAGTGGTCTCTCAGAAGCCACATTGGGATGTAATTTTATTCACAAAAGGTTTTAACCAAATCCCAGTTGATTTAGTAGGTTTAGGATAGGTTTCAGAGTGAGGCCAATGTAAACCCATTTCTCATGCCAAAGCTTAAAGCAGACAATGATGGCCTTACTGTTAACATTTGCTCTTCTCACCCCAATTAAAATCCAAGAGAGTCAAAACAAAGTACAGTTGCTCATTGCTCATCACTTGAAAGCAGGATTTTCAATCGAATTTTGAGAGTCAGAATTAAATCAAAGGAGTATAAATTACTGAACTGTTTACTCGTCAACATCTGTTAAAATCCCTAGTTGCTATGTCAACTTGGATGCAAGAAAACATGCATAAAATGTCCATATGTGCGTCCAAAATGGCACCCTATTTATCATATAAAGCACTACTTGGTGCACTTAGTAGTGCACTAAAAAGGCAATAGGCTGACATTTGGGACGCATGCCAAGTGTCAGCAAGAACAACCCAAAGTACATTAGTTCAATAAAACCCGACCGCGGCCCAGCCATCTGGACTAGAAGCTAACTTCACTTTTTTCCTTTGTTTAATTTGAAATTGATTCAATATGCTACAGTAATAAAGCCCTCTGCTATCTGAAACCCAGAGGTGTAAAGTGGAGTGATTTATAGTCTGCTCTGCCGTAGCTAGCGCTATTGTATAATAGCTACTGGGTTAATTGTTAAGGTGTACCGCTACGAGGATCAATCATACACAGCTGTAATAACGACTTTCTAAAGTTCCGTCAAGCCTGCCTACCCTGCCCTGCAGGGAGAAAGAGCGACTGGTCCCATCCCAAATGGCACAATATTCCCTATGTAGTGCACTCCTCCTGACCAGAGCCGATAGCATGGTAGGGCTACTAGCGAATGGGGTGCCATTTGGGCCCAGCCACACATCATGGCAGTCCGGGACCAGGCCTAATGTTTCTATGTCCTCCTGTAAGAGGAAGGGCGTATTTGTGTGTGTGTTCCGATTTTATTTATGATCTGGGAGAGGTAGTTTATTAATCATGGTGATGAGACTGGAGGAGTGCTCTAGAGGAAGGGAGTGAATTAAGAAGTTAGGGAGGGAGGACAGAACATGTGCTAAATCAACTGTTCAGTGACCTTAGAAGTGTGTGCGTCTTGCTAAAAGTAGAAATTTTAAATGAGGAGCGAAAGCCAGAATTTACAAGAGATGAGGAGATTGGAGAGAGGCGAGATGAGAGAAGAGGGAGGTTACAAGGCTCTGCTTTCAGTCTCTCACAGGGTTTCAGATCTTTCAGCTCGTTTGGAGAAATTCAAACTCACTGAAGCCCGGGGCACAGATACCCAGTGATCACACTTGAAAGTCTTTGGTCACTGTGAACAAAGTGAGCTAGCATAAAAGTCACTTTGTGAACAAAGTGACCAAAGAGTCTCAAGGTCGAGCTACAGACAGCTCTGACGTTTTTATCTCAACCCCGAACACACCATTGGGAAATATTTGTTGAAACTGGAAAATATTTCCTTCATTAGTGTATTCTCTTCCTTTCACACCCTGATGTTACAAACCCATTGAGATACGTCTTGGGGAATTTGTTCATAATGTGAGGCCAGGTCAGTTTTTGGTCAACATCTCACTTGAGTATTTTTCTCTGTGGAAGATAGCTATTGACAGTGAAACACCTTCTAATCTGAAGGTTCCGACTGTAAGACCTGCTTTGATATTCCTCATTGATTTGTAAAAAAGGTTGTCAATATGTGTGTGTAGGAGAAATAGAAAGAGAGAGGCAGAGACAGAGAGAGGCAGAGAGAGAGAGAGAGGCAGAGAGAGAGGCAGATAGCGCAAGCGAGAGAGAGGCAGAGACAGAGAGAGGCAGAGAGAGAGAGAGAGAGGCAGAGAGAGAGGCAGATAGCGCAAGCGAGAGAGAGGCAGAGAGAGAGAGAGAGAGGCAGAGAGAGAGGCAGATAGCGCAAGCGAGAGAGAGGCAGAGACAGAGAGAGGCAGAGAGAGAGAGAGAGAGGCAGAGAGAGAGGCAGATAGCGCAAGCGAGAGAGAGGCAGAGACAGAGAGAGGCAGAGAGAGAGAGAGAGAGGCAGAGAGAGAGGCAGATAGCGCAAGCGAGAGAGAGGCAGAGGCCCAAGTGCCTATCATCTTCAAGAGAGGCCACATCCACTCTGAGAAAATTATCCAATCTAAACTTCACTCAAAATTGTAATCTAATTTCATGTTAAGTGAAGCAGTGGACAGCCTTTGGCAATGCCATTAAAAATAATTTCCACAACACTAACCCTAACCCTAACCAGGGGTGTAAAGTACTTATGTAAAAATACTTTCAAGTACTACTTAAGTAGTTTTGTTGGGTATCTGTACTTTACTTTACTATTTATATTTTTGACTACTTTTAATTTTACTTCACTACATTCCTAAAGAAAATAATGTACTTTTTACTCCATATATTTTCCCTGACATCCAAAAGTACTAGTTACATTTTTAATGCTTAGCAAAACAGGAAGATGGTCCAATTCATGCACTTATCAAGAGAACACCACTGGCTTCTCTACTGCCTATCTGACAGACTCACTAAACACAAATGCTTCGTTTGTAAATTATGTCTGAGTGTAGGAGTTTGCCCCTGGCTATCCGTAAATTTAAAAAAACTGAAAATGGTGCCGGCTGGTTTGCTTAATATAAGGAATTTGAAATGATTTATACTTTTATTAAGTATATTTTAGCAATTACATTTACTTTTGATAATTAAGTATATTTAAACTGTCAGATTCTCCCCAAGGAGATGTGGGTGTGGAGTCAGGCGCAGGAGAAAGCAAGTTCTGAAAAGGGTGTTTATTTAAGTCCAAATAACAGGAAACCGGACTACAAATGTAGCCTCAAAAACCACTCAGACACAGTCCAGGGAAATCGCACCTGTTAAACAGAACCCCAGAAAACGCAACCCAAAACTAACTGACAGCAAACGAAACAATCCTGCACAAACACCAGAGAAAATGGTGAGATTTAAATACCCCCCCCCCCCCCTCCCTAATAAACCAAAGAGAACACACAGGTGAAACACAAAACAGACAAAAACCAAAAGAAAAGGAAAAAGGATAGGTGGCAGCTAGTAGACCGGCGATGACGACCGCCCCCTGAACAGGGTGAGGAGCCACCTTCGGTGGCAGCTAGTAGACCGGCGATGACGACCGCCCCCCCTGAATAGAACTTCCGCACTCAACAACCCGGTCGCATTCCTCTTCGCTCCACAGGTAGTATCACATTTTCATTTCATTTCATTACAGTACAACGGTTTGATTTGTTTGATCGTAGATAGCTACATAGCTAGCTACATAGCCGTCTTTGTATCAAAGATAATTGTGTAGTCTAGAGCGATTTTCTAGGTTAGCTAGCCAGCTATTGTCGTTCTTTTAACGCAACGTAACGTAATCAACACTGCTAGCTAGCCAGCTAGCCCCCGAATAGCAGCACTGTAGAAACCATTACACTCAACGGAACGACTTGATTAGTGTAGTGTCAACAACGCAGCCACTGCCAGCTAGCCTACAAAGTCAACAACGCAGCCACTGCCAGCTAGCCTACTTCAGCAGTACTGTATCATTTTAATCATTTTAGTCAATAAGATTCTTGCTACGTAAGCTTAACTTTCTGAACATTCGAGACGTGTAGTCCACTTGTCATTCCAATCTCCTTTGCATTAGCGTAGCCTCTTCTGTAGCCTGTCAACTATGTGTCTGTCTATCCCTGTTCTCTCCTCTCTGCACAGACCATACAAACGCTCCACACCGCGTGGCCGCGGCCACCCTTATCTGGTGGTCCCAGCGCGCACAACCCACGTGGAGTTCCAGGTCTCCGGTAGCCTCTGGAACTGCCGATCTGCGGCCAACAAGGCAGAGTTCATCTCAGCCTATGCCTCCCTCCAGTCCCTCGACTTCTTGGCACTGACGGAAACATGGATCACCACAGATAACACTGCTACTCCTACTGCTCTCTCTTCGTCCGCCCACGTGTTCTCGCACACCCCGAGAGCTTCTGGTCAGCGGGGTGGTGGCACCGGGATCCTCATCTCTCCCAAGTGGTCATTCTCTCTTTCTCCCCTTACCCATCTGTCTATCGCCTCCTTTGAATTCCATGCTGTCACAGTTACCAGCCCTTTCAAGCTTAACATCCTTATCATTTATCGCCCTCCAGGTTCCCTCGGAGAGTTCATCAATGAGCTTGATGCCTTGATAAGCTCCTTTCCTGAGGACGGCTCACCTCTCACAGTTCTGGGCGACTTTAACCTCCCCACGTCTACCTTTGACTCATTCCTCTCTGCCTCCTTCTTTCCACTCCTCTCCTCTTTTGACCTCACCCTCTCACCTTGCCCCCTACTCACAAGGCAGGCAATACGCTCAACCTCATCTTTACTAGATGCTGTTCTTACACTAACCTCATTGCAACTCCCCTCCAAGTCTTCGACCACTACCTTGTATCCTTTTCCCTCTCGCTCTCATCCAACACTTCCCACACTGCCCCTACTCGGATGGTATCGCGCCGTCCCAACCTTCGCTCTCTCTCCCCCGCTACTCTCTCCTCTTCCATCCTATCATCTCTTCCCTCTGCTCAAACCTTCTCCAACCTATCTCCTGATTCTGCCTCCTCAACCCTCCTCTCCTCCCTTTCTGCATCCTTTGACTCTCTATGGCCCCTATCCTCCAGGCCGGCTCGGTCCTCCCTTCCCGCTCCGTGGCTCAACGACTCATTGCGAGCTCACAGAACAGGGCTCCGGGCAGCTGAGCGGAAATGGAGGAAAACTCGCCTCCCTGCGGACCTGGCATCCTTTCACTCCCTCCTCTCTACATTTTCCTCTTCTGTCTCTGCAGCTAAAGCCACTTTCTAAAACTCTAAATTCCAAGCATCTGCCTCTAACCCTATGAAGCTCTTTGCCACCTTCTCCTCCCTCCTGAATCCTCCTCCCCCTCCCCGCCCCTCCTCCATCTCTGCAGATGACTTCGTCAACCATTTTGAAAAGAAGGTCGACGACATCCGATCCTCGTTTGCTAAGTCAAACGACACCGCTGGTTCTGCTCACACTGCCCTACCCTGTGCTCTGACCTCTTTCTCCCCTCTCTCCAGATGAAATCTCGCGTCTTGTGACGGCCGGCCGCCCAACAACCTGCCCGCTTGACCCTATCCCCTCCTCTCTTCTCCAGACCATTTCCGGAGACCTTCTCCCTTACCTCACCTCGCTCATCAACTCATCCCTGACCGCTGGCTACGTCCCTTCCGTCTTCAAGAGAGCGAGAGTTGCACCCCTTCTGAAAAAACCTACACTCGATCCCTCCGATGTCAACAACTACAGACCAGTATCCAGTTGCGTCCTACCTGACAGGTCGCTCCTACCAGGTGGCGTGGCGAGAATCTGTCTCCTCACCACGCGCTCTCACCACTGGTGTCCCCCTGGGCTCTGTTCTAGGCCCTCTCCTATTCTCGCTATACACCAAGTCACTTGGCTCTGTCATAACCTCACATGGTCTCTCCTATCATTGCTATGCAGACGACACACAATTAATCTTCTCCTTTCCCCCTTCTGATGACCAGGTGGCGAATCGCATCTCTGCATGTCTGGCAGACATATCAGTGTGGATGACGGATCACCACCTCAAGCTGAACCCCGGCAAGACGGAGCTGCTCTTCCTCGCGGGGAAGGACTGCCCGTTCCATGATCTCGCCATCACGGTTGACATTGTGTCCTCCTCCCAGAGCGCTAAGAACCTTGGCGTGATCCTGGACAACACCCTGTCATTCTCAACTAACATCAAGGCGGTGGCCCGTTCCTGTAGGTTCATGCTCTACAACATCCGCAGAGTACGACCCTGCCTCACACAGGAAGCGGCGCAGGTCCTAATCCAGGCACTTGTCATCTCCCGTCTGGATTACTGCAACTGGCTGTTGGCTGGGCTCCCTGCCTGTGCCATTAAACCCCTACAACTCATCCAGAACGCCGCAGCCCGTCTGGTGTTCAACCTTCCCAAGTTCTCTCACGTCACCCCGCTTCCCCGCTCTCTCCACTGGCTTCCAGTTGAAGCTCGCATCCGCTACAAGACCATGGTGCTTGCCTACGGAGCTGTGAGGGGAACGGCACCTCAGTACCTCCAGGCTCTGATCAGGCCCTACACCCAAACAAGGGCACTGCGTTCATCCACCTCTGGCCTGCTCGCCTCCCTACCACTGAGGAAGTACAGTTCCCCCTCAGCCCAGTCAAAACTGTTCGCTGCTCTGGCCCCCCAATGGTGGAACAAACTCCCTCACGACGCCAGGACAGCGGAGTCAATCACCACCTTCCGGAGACACCTGAAACCCCACCTCTTTAAGGAATACCTAGGATAGGATAAAGTAATCCTTCTCACCCCCCTTAAAAGATTAGATGCACTATTGTAAAGTGGCTGTTCCACTGGATGTCATAAGGTGAATGCACCAATTTGTAAGTCGCTCTGGATAAGAGCGTCTGCTAAATGACTTAAATGTAATGTAAATGTGGGTGAGGAGCCACCTTCGGTGGCAGCTAGTAGACCGGTGATGACGACCGCCCCCCCGAACAGGGTGAGGAGCCACCTTCGGTGGCAGCTAGTAGACCGGTGATGACGACCGCCCCCCCGAACAGGGTGAGGAGCCACCTTCGGTGGCAGCTAGTAGACCGGCGATGACGACCGCCCCCCGAACAGGGAGAGGAGCCACCTTCGGTGGCAGCTAGTAGACCGGCGATGACGACCGCCCCCCGAACTGGGAGAGGAGCCACCTTCGGTGGCAGCTAGTAGACCGGCGATGACGACCGCCCCCCGAACAGGGAGAGGAGCCACCTACGGTGGCAGCTAGTAGACCGGCGATGACGACCGCCCCCCGAACAGGGAGAGGAGCCGCCTTCGGTGGCAGCTAGTAGACCGTCGATGACGACCGCCCTCGAACAGGGAGAGGAGCCGCCTTCGGTGGCAGCTAGTAGACCGGCGATGACAACCGCCCCCCCGAACAGGGAGAGAAGCCACCTTCGGTGGCAGCTAGTAGACCGGCGATGACGACCACCCCCCCGAACAGGGAGAGGAGCCACCTTCGGTGGCAGCTAGTAGACCGGCGATGACGACCGCCCCCGAACAGGGAGAGGAGCCACCTTCGGTGGCAGCTAGTAGACCGGCGATGACGACCGCCCCCCCGAACAGGGACAGGAGCCACCTTCGGTGGCAGCTAGTAGACCGGCGATGACGACCGCCCCCCCGAACAGGGAGAGAGCCACCTTCGGTGGCAGCTAGTAGACCGGCGATGACGACCGCCCCCCCGAACAGGGAGAGGAGCCACCTTCGGTGGCAGCTAGTAGACCGGCGATGACGACCGCCGCCCCGAACAGGGAGAGGAGCCACCTACGGTGGCAGCTAGTAGACCGGCGATGACGACCGCCCCCCCGAACAGGGAGAGAGCCACCTTCGGTGGCAGCTAGTAGACCGGCGAAGACGACCGCCCCCCGAACAGGGAGAGGAGCCACCTTCGGTGGCAGCTAGTAGACCGGCGATGACGACCGCCCCCCCGAACAGGGAGAGAGCCACCTTCGGTGGCAGCTAGTAGACCGGCGAAGACGACCGCCCCCCGAACAGGGAGAGGAGCCACCTTCGGTGGCAGCTAGTAGACCGGCGATGACGACCGCCCCCGAACAGGGAGAGGAGCCACCTTAGGTGGCAGCTAGTAGACCGGCGATGACGACCGCCCCCTGAACAGGGTGAGGAGCCACCTTCGGTGGAAGTCGTGACAAAAACCAAATACTTTTACTCAAGTAGCATTTTACTGGATGACTTTTACTTTAACTTGAGTCCTTTTCTATTAAGGTATCTATACTTTTACTCAAGTATGGCACTTGAGTACTTTGTACACCACTGGCCCTAACCCATGAATGCAATCATGTGAATTTGCATATATAGCATTAGTATTCACAGCAATGTTGACGCCATTGCTTCATCCATCCATGCTGTGGTTGCACCCACAATATCGCAAAATCTTAAAGGTTTACTGTTTGTATCGCTTTTCCTTAGTGCAGAGAACAGAGAAGGAAGCCATGTTCTTACATCCGTGGCTAATTATGTTGATGTGGGGCTCCAGAGACGCGCTCTGCCTTGTTAAACTGATAATTGCTCTCAGAGTTTTTATCAAATCACAAGCCCCTGCGAAAACAAAATTATCTCCTGTTTTCTTTCATTTAGTAGTTCAGTAGTTCAGAGGTCAAACGCTAAAAATATCTCAATCTTCCATGGAAGTTCTATCTTAATAACTGCACATTTTACAATGTTTTAGTTAGATTGTGCTTTTCAATTGAATTCAGCACATAGAATGTATATTCTCTCAATATAACTTACACTTCTGTTTTTGCTGTCCATATCATCTTTTCAGCCTCATTAGATTGTTGAAGAGCTACAAGAGGGTTCCACAAACTGTCATATTGGCACAAAATGTACCTGTTCTGTCCTCCTGAGTGTAATTCAACAGGCAGTTAAACACCCTCATCAAGACTCTGGAGACAGTATATCCATTTGTCCTCCAATTGTTTGACTGGGAAATCATAAAACTGAGAATAAGAGACAATAATTACTTAAACTGTCCCATATCCACACTGTTAGTAGTACCATAATAGTATGGTACAAAGAGAGCTGAACATATAACTATGTCAAAAGTTTTACAACACCTACTCATCAAGAGTTTTTCTTTATTTTTAGTATTTCTACGTTACCATTTTCTAGAATAAAAGTGAAGACATCCAAACTATGAAATAACACTTATGGAATCATGTAGTAACCAAAAAAAGTGTTATAAACAAATCAAAATATATTTTATATTTGAGATTCTTCAGATAGCTACCCTTTGCCTTGATGACAGTTTGCACGCTTGGCTTGGTCCGAGGTGAGAAGTATGTCCTGCGCTGATGGGAAAAAAAGTTCCAATCAGTGACATTTTTTTTTAAATAGCAGAATTGGTCCGGAGCCTGTCAAAAAGGTCGCTATACATTCCAGTGCCATTCCACTCGACATTCCATTCCAGCTAGCATGTTTCACTATAATCATCAATCTTAACAAAGTTAGAAAGCTATGTATCAAAGTTCACTAAAATAACCACCCACAGCATCAGGTAGTTAAGTAGTTAAATAATATAGTACATACCAACAATGCAATCAAAGGCATAAAACGCTTGCAGATTGAGATTACATTATACATATGTGGAACATAGAGATAGATAGAGGACTCTTGTGCCCAAAACCCTGTTTTAGGATGGGCAGCGCCATTGAGGAACTTTGCCATTTTGAAGTAGTCAACTGGGTGGGACATCCTATGGGTTAAGGAATGGTCACATAATTCCATCCAGGTCATCAGGAGGGATCAGCCAGTGACTTATATTTGTGAGTAAACATTACATAACTGCAGGTAACAGTATTTCACCACCCTTGGCTTTATACCTGTTCAAATAACAGACTCCAGGTGGCAGTGTGCACCCTTTGTGTGTGTGGGAGCATCTAGGCACCTGTCCCAGATGTGACTGTCACTCCGCCCCCATGGCTGAAGCCTCACAGCTTACTCCCCTAGGTCATTACTCACTTCACGCGTACACACACACACACACACACACACACACACACACACACACTCAGATTCATTCAGACACACACACGAACACACACTCAAAGCACATACACACATAAGCGGGCACAAACACACAAACGCACGCAAACACATACACAAATAAATTGAAACACACAGACACACACACACACATCACTAGCTACTCTCACAAACCTGGATCCCAGTAAAGACAACAGAGACTGTTTGACATCAGATCATCAATCAGCAGAAGCAAGGCATCTGACCGCAAGACGTTACAGAGGGTTGTGCGTACGACCCAGTACATCACTGGGGCCAAGCTTCCTGCAATCCAGGACCTATATAATAGGCGGTGTCAGAGGAAAGCCCATAAAATTGTCAGAGACTCCAGTCACCCAAGTTATAAAGTGTTTTCTTTGCTACCACATGGCAAGTGGTACCGGAGTGCCAAGTCTAGGACCAAAAGGCTCCTTAACAGCTTTTCCCCTAAGCCATAAGACGTCTAAACAATGAATCAAATGGCCACCGGACTATTACATTAACCCCCCCCCCCCATTTGTTTTGTACACTGCTGCTACTCGCTATTTATTATCTATCCATAGTCACTTCACCCCTACCTACATGTACAAATGACCACGACTAACCTGTACCCCCGCACACTGACTCGGTACTGGTTTCCCCCTGTATAAAGCCTCGTTATTGTGTTACTTTTTTTTGATTATTTTTACTTTAGTTTACTTGATAAATATTTTCTTAACTCTTCTTGAACTGCACTGTTAGTTAAGGGCTTGTAAGTAAGCATTTCACGGTAAGGTCTACACCTGTTGTAGTCGTCACCTGTGACAAATAACGTTTGATTTGACTTGAGATTCTGTCCCTTGGCCTGGTTCTAAATTAACCGAACCTGTGTCTTACTCAAAGAAACTATTGTCTGGTAAAAAGTGACACCAAAGACATGACTCTTCCTCCATTTCCCTTACAGAACGCTGAACCGTGTGTGTGTGTGTGTGTGTGTGTGTGTGTGTGTGTGTGTGTGTGTGTGTGTGTGTGTGTGTGTGTGTGTGTGTGTGTGTGTGTGTGTGTGTGTGTGTGTGTGTGTGTGTGTGTGTGTGTGTGTGTGTGTGTGTGTGTGTGTGTGTGTGTGTGTGTGTGTGTGTGTGTGTGTGTGTGTGTGTGTGTGTGCATCAGGGTCAGAGATGGATGCTCACTGTCTGCTGTACAGAAGGATCCACCTGCAGCTCATCATCCCGGACCGTTCAGTACATCTGAAATAACATAATCTCTCTCATCAAGGTAATAGCCCATAAAACTGTCCCCTATATTTCTCGGTTTGTAATTATACAAGTTTCCTTTTGAGATTTTGTGGGTATAAATCTTTTTGAAATGTCCCACTAGATTATTTAGCTTGAGGCTTTTGTGTAAGGAATGAGAAATAATCTTACCGCAATTACTGTAGTATGAAGGGAATTCAAATGGAGATGAAAATCACCAGTGTGCTGACAGGAAAAGAACAAATGGGCTATGTCCCAAACGGCCCACTATTCCCTATATCGTGCCCATACTGTAGCTATGGTCAAAAGTAGTGTGTGACATAGAAAATAGGGTGCCATTTGGAATGCATCCAGTACATGATCACCATATTCTATGATGGTTTTTAAAAAACAAAAAAATATATAGGACTGTAATGAACAGTGGATATTGGGACCTGTAGCTCTCTAGGTCATGAATGTCTCATATATTACAAGTAGGAGATTCAAGAACCGTGTGAAGATCAAGGAAACAGTTCATCTCTGGGTCCCAAATGACACCCTATTCCCTACACAGTGCACTACTTTTGACCAGAGCTATGGGCACTATAGCACACTAAAACACTATATAGGGAACAGGGTGTAATTTGGGACGCAACCAATGCATGGAGATGTGTTTCATATTAAGTAAGCCTGTGGTAAAGGACAGGTTATTTTTGGAACACTGAGAAGGTATTTCAGTCACAACATGCTGTTCAAGGAGGAGGTTGATGCATGCCTGCCTGTCTTGCCATCAGTCTTTGTAACACACACACTGACACATGCACACAAACACACACACACACACACAATTAAGCACGGGCACACACATATGGGTACACACAGACATACGCATGTACACACACACACACATGTACAAGCACAAACACAGGCACACACAGACACACACACATATATGCATGCACATGCAACCACACATAAGCACGGGCACACACACAAACACATGATGACTTCTTGTCACTTCCTGTCTTCCTGCTTCCAGGACATCAGTACCATCACTGGTTGCAACATGTACAGTATGTACCAACGTGACAAATGGAAAATACTGGCTAATACATCAACGGGATTA